>NC_056729.1:1256211620-1256231620 GCF_019279795.1 Protopterus annectens
AAATTGAATCTAAATTAAGCAAAAAATAACAATATATTAGCAACAAATTGGAGAAAAACAGCTCCAATACATAGGTGTTGCCAGGTGAGAAAGAATACAAGACATTTCCATTGAGAACAAAATCTGACAATTTGTTTAGCCTAAAAACTTCTTAAATAAGCAGAATTATACAGGATATCACTGAGCGGTAGAATAAGGAGATACATAGGGGTATGTCTGTTAACAAGTTGTTAACTAAAAGCCCTCAGAGAAGGGCATAACAGATGAATCAGAGCTGGTAAGGAAAAAGGGAGTAGAAGTATTTTATTGAAACAAAGAGTTTAAGTACTTTTTGTTACTAGAAAAATTCACATACTTGCAGGGTGATACCGAAAAGTACAAATGAAATTGGTAAGAATAATAAGGACATAGAGGTGATAGGCAAGAAAGAAAAAGCAGGTCAGTCAGGATTAGTACAAGGGCATAGCCACTGGGATAGAAGGAAAGTTCTTAGTTGTTTCTTAAAAAGGGGAGTTGATGTAAGTGATGTAAGATTAGATGGAAGCTTGTTCCAGCTGGTTCCAACAAAGTTAGTAAATAGGCAGTCCCCAGATTTATTATTGGATTTAATGGAGGCTACTAGTAACTTGCTTGCTGAACACAGTGTTGTAATATTTTTATAAGGTTTGATAATGTTACAGAGTATGGGAGAGTTTATTGGATGATGTAAGATCTTCTGGGTAATTATAAGTTGCTGAAGAAGAAACTGATTGTGTAATTCCAGCCATCCTAGTTGTTTAAGGTTTTGGCAGTGATGGGTATGAAATGCGAAACCAGTAGCAAATCTAGCTATATTGTTATATGTGGTTGATAGTTTGTTTAGATTGCTTTTGGAAAGGTTAGAATAGATGGGAGAGGCGTAGAGAAGGGTGGATATAAGGTGTGTTTGGGCAATAGTGGTCCTAGCTGAGGGAGTAAGAAAGGGTTTAAGCCTGTATAGGGAGCCAAGTTTTCTATTTACAAATTTAATGGTCAAATTAATGTGTGAGTCAAAGTTAAAATTATTGTCAATTGTTACACCCAAAAGTTTGGTGGGTGTGTCTGGTGCTATTATAGTTCCATTTTTGGATGTAACTGTGAAATAGATAGGGGAAGACATTTGTGTAGGAGTAAACAATAATAACTTAGTTTTGTTAGGGGTGAGGAGGAGACAGCAGTTGTGGAACCAATTTTCAACTAAGGTAAAAACTTTTTGGGTATTGGTCTGCAGTTCAGTAGTGGAGTCAGTGGCACAGATTAGTGTTGAGTCGTCGGCATATTGTAAGGTGGTGGTTAGGGGAAGGGAAGCACTCAGATCATTAATAAAAATGGAAAAAAGGAGATGTCCCAAGATTGATCCTTGTGGGACTCCCAGGGTGATGGGGAGTTCAGTGGATAAGCTACTTTCCCAGAGAACTGCTTGTTGTCTATTCTCTAGGTAGGATTTGAACCATTTGAGTGCTTGAGTATCAAGGGACAGTGATTTAAGTATATCTAACTTTAATTGATGGTTAACCATGTCAAAGGCTTTGGAGAGGTCTAAGAAGAGTGCTAAGGAAAGTAGGTTGTTATTACGATTCTTATTAATACAGTCAGTAAAGGTTAAGAATGCAGTTGTGGTGCTATGAAAAGGCCTGAAACCATGTTGGCAGTCAGCTAGTAGGTGATTTTGGAGGAGATGATCAAGTAATTGCCGATGGATACATTTCTCCATAATTTTTGCTAATGGAGAGAGAATTGCTATGGGACAGGATGCAGTTGTGGTGCTATGAAAAGGCCTGAAACCATGTTGGCAGTCAGCTAGTAGGTGATTTTGGAGAAGATGATCAAGTAATTGCTGATGGATACATTTCTCCATAATTTTTGCTAATGGAGAGAGAAGGGCTATGGGACAGAAATTTGATAGATCTTTTGAGTTACCTCCCTTATGCAGTGGGATAATATGAGAGACATTCCAGAGGGCTGGGATAGTACCCTCTGTAATGGTTCTGTTTATTAGAATAGAAATAGGATAGGACAGTGCTTCAGCTGCCATCTGTAAATATTCAGTAGGAATGGCATCAGCTGAAGGAGTACATGGTTTGAGTTTACAAAGTAGGGAAAGGATAAAATATGTTGGAACTGGCTGGAGCTGAAATACGGGGGATTTATTGATAAGATAGTGACTCAGTAGTGTTAGTATGTGAAAAGGTCTTTGCTAAAGATTGCACTATTTCAGAAAATAATTTGATAAAAGTGTCAGCAATTTGGTTGGGTGAATTCTGAGTAAAATTAGAAGGGGTGGGAGTTTTAGCATGTCCAGGATGGAGTAGCTTATTTATGCCTGACCAGAATTTTTGAGAGTTTTGATTTTGGGTTTGTTGGAATTTTAGGTAATAGTTTTTTTTGTCAAGGAGTATTAATTTTTTGTCAAATTTCTAAGTTGCCTAAAGTTTTGATGGTCAGTTGGGTTTTTGCTAGTTCTCCATTTGTCCCAGATTTTATTTCTCAGCAGTATTTTCTGCCTGGTCTCTTTTGAGAGCCAGGGAGCAGGTTTGTTCCTAGTTCTGACCCTGCGGGAGGGGGCATGGTGGTCTAGAATTTGCAAGAATGTCTTATTAAAGTAAGAGACGGCTTCATCAAGTGGCAGGTATTTTAGGGGTAACCAGTTACAAGCTTTGAGCTCAGCTTGGTAGCTAACTAGGTCTAGATTTTTCTTGCTATGAGTTATTCTATAGGTTAATGGGTTGGAGATAAAGGTTTTTTGTCTAGTAATAAAGGTAAGTGAGTAATCGCTAATATCATCAGGAAGTACATTTGTTTTGTAGGTAAGGGGATTACTGTTCACTAATATCCAGTCTAAGATGCTTTGTTTGTTGCTAGGTTTATGGGTTCTAGTGGGGGAGGTGATGGTTTGATGGAAGTCATAAAGGTTTATATGAGTGGTAGGTTTAGGAGAAGTACAACAATTCCAATCAATGTTTAAATCACCTAGCAGTATGGTTTCTTGTGGGAACGATGTAGAAAGCCAGCTAAGGGTGTTTTCAAGAGTGTTAATGTTATTACTTGGGGGGATATAGGAGCAAATAATGTACAAGGCTTTATTAGGATTTATCTGTTTTGAACCTTGACATTTAGTCAAATAATTTGTTGAGGCAACCATAACTAACATTTGCAGCTTTATATTCTCTGGTTATGCATTTCTGTTATGCATCCCTTGCTGTGTGGCTTGGGCTCTTTCCTTATGTTTCCATACAATGGGTATCAGTGCTTTCAACCTATCAGGGTTGTTGATATAGTGTTCTCTAACATTTTTAAATGAGCTTTTCTCTTCTTCTGAAGTTTCACTGGTAATATCTAACACTCCACAAAGTGGCCTGCATTACAATACCTTAAAAAGCCTGAACGCTCTTAGGCCTTATGGCAGACTGGAAGGTATGAACCAGTCAGTTTTTCCATCTTCCTCCATGACTTTTTTCAGTATGTAATTTAATGTTCACTTAAAATGCTCCACTAATCCATCCATCTGGGGATGGGCCAACAAAGATTTAATTGCTTGATCCTAAAGCTTTAAGACAGTTAGTGCTTTATTTTGGACATAAATGGATTTTTCTGGTCAGTAAGCATTTCCATAAGTATCCCTACTGTGCAAAATAATAAGATTATTTCCGTAGTTATAGGTTTTAACATTAGGCTTACACTGTAAAATAGATTAATGGGACTTAGATATACAGTCTAAAATAACCAAGATTTATGGCAACCCATTAGTGAATGTTTCTAATGGCCCCCAAATGTCCATAGTAATACATGCGTTCAAATGCACCTCTGTGATAGGATTTTTGGAATCATAAGATTTTTAAACTGTGGGTGGTGGGATGTTTCGTAACATTCAGGTCATCCCACATGCAAGTTTTCGGTTTGTTCCATTATCCCCCGCCTGCAAAACCTTGCTAGGATCTATAATTCTGTCTTGTCTACTCCTATGTGTTATCCTAGTACTAGACTATGTGATAGTCTCATCACTTGGTTTCTGAAATGTCTCTGCACTAGTAGCAGACAATCTACTTAGTTTTTGAACAACAAATCATTTTGTAACTTGAAACCCAAAATTTGAGTAAGAAATACATTTTGTTCAGCTTGCTCCCCTAAAACACTAACTGTATTTCTCCTTCCTCTTGCTCTGCTCAAAACATCATCTTTCCTTTGTGCATTGGTGGTCAGCCAATTGTGGTGTTTCCTCATGGCTAGGCCTACAATGAGAATGGAAGCACTACCTTATCACACACTAACATAAACACTGGGATCTGAGTATCTAACACTTCTCCTAAGACAAGCAACTCATACGAGTTCTCATTAACCTTAGTTACTATCACAATCTTTTTTATTTTATATTGCTTCTCTCCTTTCCTTTACAAACCTGCTGCACAGAACCCTCTTCCTCCTGTTCATTGTTCCTGTATTTAGCTCAAAAGAACTATTAATAGGGATCTGTTCAATATGTCTTGTCTGCCGGGACACTATGCATTTTCTTTTTTTTCCTTTTTTTATACTTCTCTTCTTCTGTATTAGAGTGACTGAACACCACTCTCACAATGTCTTTTCCAGGCATTTTCTTCAATGATTCCTCAACCAGCACATCCTTCACAGCTTACTGTGGTCTGTCTTGTTCTGCAATGTTAATACCCTGCTATAGCCCCATGGGTACAACCATGTAATGTATCCTTGCACAGATAGCTGCCGGTCTCTGCCACATGCTGCACTGCACCACTGGAGAAACCTACATAGCAGAAGTAGTCCTTCAGTAATCTGAACATAAGTTTGACAATGTTACAGATCCATAACAATGTGGATTTATACATTATTTTAGCCATGCTGCATAGTTGTGTATTGGTGTAATGAAGCATGGCTTCAGGATATATCTGGCATCATGAATAAGATGTCCCTGTTGGAAGTCACCTTGCATACATTTCTAGTGAAGGACAGATATAGAAATAGTGGGAACTGCCTGAATGGTGCACAGACACATTGTATATAATACACTGTGCATTGCATATTATTGGACAATTGATGAAGTGGAAACCCTTATGTTTAACATATCAGTGATAATGTGGACCAGGCAGGGCTTTGATTGCAATGTGGATGAAGTCAAAGACCAATAGTTTGGCAAAGAAATTGGCTATTTTGTGGCACATCTGCATAGTGATGTATTTCAGTTTGTGGGAATCATGTATGCTCCTCCACAAGCTGAAACATAACAACATGAAAGTCATGTAGTATTCTTGACGCAGATACCTGTGATATATTCAAGGTGTTTCCATTGGCTGCTGGAAGGTCCTTATAACAGGATGGTCACAATTACATCTATCTTGTTGTCTATGAGAATCAATATTCCAGGCATCCCAGAGCATTTCAGGTGAAAATATTACATGTGTACAAGCTCCTGTCTGGTGTCACCATCCACACAAGTGTTTGTGTCCCTATCATGAAAGTCCTAGCATGCTAGGAGCAGTCAGAGAGCCATCAGCAATGTGAAGGGTGATGATAAACATCACTGCGGACTATGACTGTGACAACAACTTCTAACATGTACTATTCAAGCTAATGTAGATGCTAGTCCTGGCATCATAGTGTCTTCACTAGTTCTGATAACCAAGGAATGGCAGTGTACAAAGTTGTTACCTGTCATGGTTCACCACACAACTTCTATACATTTGTTTACCTTCATTTGCATTTGCAGATGGCCTCATCATCATACTATTCCCTAGATCCATACCATTGCATGTGCATTTGCATAAGATGTAACAGTGCTATTTTCTATATGAAAACACAGATCCAGTGTCAGAAAAAACAGACTTTAATGTAGCAAAGCTTTCAGTTAAACAACCTTCCTCGATGCTAAAACAGTACATATCACATTACAATACATTTAAATAGGAGCCAAAAGGTAACATGTGACCACAGCCAACAAATCACACTATACCATCAATTAAAACTTTTCTAAAACAACATTAAAGGTGTACATTGCAATTTTTGCTGTTGTATTTTAACAAGCACAGGCTTAATACTGACTACATCATTTAGACCAGGTTCTAAATCTGCATGGAACCTGACAGTCCACTCATATTCTTTATTCTCTAAGAAATTGTTAAAATCACCACCTTTAGGTCTCTTTTGTATACTATCTATCACTCTAAATTTAAAGCTATGATCCACACCATTATGCATGATGTGCTTAAACAGTGCATTATTCTCATTATTTCTTCTTATTTCTGACTTATGCTCTGTTATACACTCTTTTAATTTCCTTGTGCTTTCCTATGTAAAATGAATCACATTTTTCACAGGTAGCAAGATAGACCACATTAACACTATTACACATAGCAACACAGTTACAATTAAACTGCTTATTAGACACTGGGTGGACAAATTTGTCACTATTGTGCTTAATGATGTTGTCACAGCAACTACAGCACATACACCCATACATACTGGGTTTATTGCCCAACCTTACTTTTGTTATATCCTTAAAATCTTTATAACATAACCTACTCTTTAAACTCTTAAGGTTTCTATATGATAAAAAGGGTCTAGCCTCTAGTATAGTATGTAGTCCAGGTGCTGCCATGAGTATAGACCAATTCGTATGTATAATTTTCTTTATTTGCTCTGTTTTTAAACTATAGGTAGTGACATGTCTAATTTTATCATTCTTTTCATTTACATCAGTTGTGGCTACTTCCCCTTCTTTAAAAATTGGTTTCATAGCATTACTTCTACTTTGTTTCACATCATTCGCTATTTTTAGTACCTCCATACGGCTATAACCACTACTCACAAACTCACCTACCATGTCATTCATTTGCTCACTAAACCGTGTATCATCTGTATTCAGCCTACTAACTCTGCACATTTGTGCTTTAACTATTCCTTGAAAAATATGGGGGGCATGTAGACTCTGTCTATGTACATATCTATTCACGTGTACATTTTTCTTATGTATACTTGTCTCTATTTTTCCCATTTTCTTTTCTAAATGCAGATCTAGAAAAACTATTTCACTATAAGAGTGGTTCATTTTAAAATCAAGAAATTCAGTGGTATTATTTAAATAAGCAGCATAGTCCAGTAACTCTTCAGCTGTGCCATTCCACACAAAAAACAATCATCTACAAATCTTAAATACAGCTCAACTTTCTGACATAATACAGCTTTGCTGCATTCAAGTCTGTTTTTTCTGGCGGTGGATTTGTATTTTCATATAGCGACTTTTTGTTCCAGTCTTCAGTGTACCAGCTACTTGGCTTCAATTGTGGACATTTGGACTGACACATTGAACGTCAGTGTTATAAAGAGCCTAACACAGCCCTTAAAAATGAAAGGTAGAGGTGAATTGTATTGTTCTGTTAAGAAATTATTGACTGTGGAAATTAACCCATTGCTGCATTTGAGACCATCTCCTCCATTACTAGAGGAGGCACCTTATAGTGACGCTGCTTTTGAAATGTTATTGTTAGCCTGGAAAGAAAGGTTGGGACATATAAACATTTTCAATGGCAACGTTTGAGTTTTCAAGCCTATCTAGACTTGGGGGTAGTACCACGTGGTCTTCGCATTTTAAAGATGCCTTCTTATGCAAATCCTTACCCTGAGCTGCTAAAGCATTGGCAGCAGCTTAACTTGAAGTTAAGTCTAGATTATATATCCCAAATGAATTAATTTTTTTTACTGACACTGAAATAGCTTTAAAAAAAATATTATAAAACCTGAAGATGAGCTTATGCAAATGAGCTGTTTTTCTAGTACGAGGGAGGTGTATCAGAAAATGCTTGACAGGTTACAACTACTTGATGACCATTTGGAAACAGTCAAGAGATGTAAATGCATGAGAGATGTTAATGACTTTAAGCAAGGTCATATTTTCTCATGGCTGAAACCTGAGAAGCAAGTTAAGCCAGCTAACATTCAGAGGGGGCGTATGGATCAACTAGATGAGTTTATGCTAGATGATGTCAGAATAATTAAAGAGAAGGCAGTCCTTTCCACAACACCTTCACATTACAGTGGTAAGCATATAGCTCCTCCCTGAGTGATGACATCAGCGGATTTGAATCTTGGGACAGAAGCAAGCGTGGTTGAGCAAACAGAAGCTGCACCAGTACCTGAAAAACACCAGAGTCAATTGCGACTGCTTAGTTTGGTTCAGTCAGGGTCCCAAATGTGGTTCCAATTGAATTTACATGAAAAAGTGACTGTTGTGAGCAGAAGTGGGCCTAGGGGCCGTTCACAGCAAAGACACCCCAAACGGCATGAAGAGAAAAAATGACAGCCCAGCACAGCAAAAGAAGACTGTGCGGAGCCAATAGAGTTGAATAAAGGTATTTTAAACCTTTTGAACTATGTATTGACTGAATAACATCTATCCCTGTTGGGAAAAAGGCTGAAATTTATTCCCATTGCTTGTGGAGACCTAGTAAGTGCTTTAACTGACTTAAAGTTGTTTGTGAGGATTTTAAAGCTCAAGTTACTGTTTAAGAATGCTTCTCAAACAAATGATTTGACTTGTAAGAAACACAGTACTTTTGTACCTATTAGTAATTCTGTAATTACTGCCTTTCATAATATGTGTGAATGTGAAATTAGACAAGTATATGATTCTAACTAGAAAAGAAAGCACTATAACTTAACATGAAATTAATATGAAGCCCTAAAGGATTTGGAAAGTAATAATGACATAATTATAAAACAGGCAGACAAAGAGGACACCATAGTAATTATGAATCATGCTCACCATTTAAATTATTTGAAATCACTATTAGAAGACATAAACACTTTTAAGAAGATAACCTTTATTGATGTTAGAAAAAATTGTTGCAGATGTTAATATGGTAATACATGACATACAGTTGAATGGTGATATTTCACTGGATATATTCAATTTTTTGACTGTTCCTTGTTCAAGGACACCACAGATATATGGGATACCAAAGATCCATGAATCATTGACAGAGCCCCCACTGAGACCAATAGTCTCTGGTGGGGTTGGATCACAGAACCAGCATCAGTTTATTTGCAGAGAATATTAAGTCAACATCTGTGTTTATGTCCTAGTGTAATTAAGGACACTAATGGTTTTTTAAATAAGTTGAGATGTTGTTTACTGTGAGAGCTGATAAAAAAATGAATTCTGATTACATATTTGTGACATTGGACATATCATTATTCACAGTAATACCAAATGAATTTGGAGTTGAGGCTTACATGAATTTCTCACTAGTGAGGTTGAAATGGCCACAGCGAGGCTGCAAAATATTTGTGCTTTATTAGAAATTGTTTTAACAAAAATGTTTTTATATTAGATAATGAGCCATTTCTACAGTGTCCGGTGTGGCGATGGGGACACCTGTGACCAACATCTACACGAATATAGTTCTATGTCAATGTTAGAAAAAGTATGTTTTTAATAATGAGAATGTATTATGTCAGAAAGTTGAGCTGTATTTAAGATTTGTAGATGATTTTGTTTTGTGTGGAATGGCACAGCTAAAGAGTTACTGGACTATGTTGCTTATTTAAATAATACCACTGAATTTCTTGAGTTTAAAATGAACCACTCTTATAGTGAAATAGTTCTTCTAGATGTGCATTTAGAAAAGAAAAATGAAAAAATAGAGACAAGTATACATAAGAAAAATGTACACGTGAATAGATATGTACATAGACAGAGTCTACATGCCCCCCATATTTTTTAAGGAATAGTTAAAGCACAAATGTGCAGAGTTAGTAGGCTGAATACAGATGATACACGGTTTAGAGAGCAAATGAATGAGATGGTAAGGTAAGTAAGGTTGGGCAATAAACCCAGTATGCATGGGTGTATGTGCTGTAGTTGCTGTGATGACATCATTAAGCACAATAGTCAAGTTCTGTCTTATACAAGTGGTACAGTGAATTGTTTTCTGTTTAAACTGTGAGATTTGGCCAACTGAGACCTACATGAGTGGAGTTAAGTAGATTTTTACCTGCACTTTTATCAAATAATACACAATTTAAAGTAATTTGTTTGTGTTGCATTGAGCAATATCTAGCTGGAAGTTGACTGTTTTTTCAGTAGGTCTTATACAAGTGGTATTTTCAGTTAAGGCTTGTTAAAAAACCTGCATAGCCAGTGATAAGTGGGGGTAGTTTACTTCATTGTTATTCGGTTTCTGTCTTATACAAGTGGTACAGTGAATTGTTTTCTGTTTAAACTGTGAGCTTTGGCCAACTGAGACCTACATGAGTGGAGTTAAGTAGATTTTTACCTGCACTTTTATCAAATAATACACGATTTAAAGTAATTTGTTTTGTTGCATTGAGCAATATCTAGCTGGAAGTTGACTGTTTTTTCAGTAGGTCTTATACAAGTGTTATTTTCAGTTAAGGCTTGTTAAAAAACCTGCATAGCCAGTGATAAGTGGGGGTAGTTTACTTCATTGTTATTCGGTTTCTGTCTTATACAAGTGGTACAGTGAATTGTTTTCTGTTTAAACTGTGAGCTTTGGCCAACTGAGACCTACATGAGTGGAGTTAAGTAGATTTTTACCTGCACTTTTATCAAATAATACACAATTTAAAGTAATTTGTTTGTGTTGCATTGAGCAATATCTAGCTGGACGTTGACTGTTTTTTTCAGTAGGTCTTCACCCACCGTCCCTGTTTTTGTCTTGGTGTTAATCTTGGTGGCTTTGAAACTGCCCGCCCCTCTTGTAAATTTGCACTTGGATACTCCTCCTGGGCCCATCTCATTTGCTCACTCAAAAAAAAAAAAAAAATGTATCTGCTTTTACTGTATTTGTGTTTCTTCTTACTTTATTTTGCTTTTGCGTCATCTTAAAAGTACTCGGTTGTATTTATTACTGCTTGGTGTAACTCATTCTAAGCTTTTTAGTTTAAGCACTTGGGCTTCAGACCAGTTGTTTTACATTGAGAAGGCTTGTGGTCTGCGCTGTAGTGGCAGGACAGGTAGCTTACATCCTTCTAAGTTGGGAACTGCTGATTGAGGGCTTAGTGTCTGTTATTCTAAAAGTGTATTCATTCTGATTAAAGCACTTGGGCTTCAGGCCAGTTATTTTACATTAAGAGGGTTCGTGGTCTGCATTCTTGTGGGAGGAGAGGCTGGACTCTGCCCTTCTGAGCTGGGAATTTCTGGTTAAAGGCTTATAGTGCCTGCATATTTGAACTGCTTCTTACTGAAACTGGTACACCTTGTTTGCTGTAGCATAGACTAGATCCAGGCCTGCTGAATCTAGCTTTGTTTGTATAACTTGAGCACTAATCCAGGCATTCTTTAAAGTATTCAATTGTATTTATTACTGCTTGGTAGTAACTTGATTAAAGTGTAGCTATCATTCTAAGTCTTTTGGATTAAGCACTTGGGCTTCAGACCAGTTGTTTTACATTAGGAAGGTTTGTGGCCTGCACTGTGGTGGCAAGACAGGTAGCTTACATCCTTCTAAGCTGGGAACTGCTGATTGAGGGCTCAGTGTCTGTTATTCTAAAAGTGTATTAGTTCTGGTTTAAGCACTTGGGCTTCAGGCCAGTTATTTTACATTAAGAAGGTTCGTGGTCTGCATTCTTGTGGGAGGAGAGGCTGGACTCTGCCCTTCTGAACTGGGAATTTCTGGTTAAAGGCTTATAGTGCCTGCATATTTGAACTGTTTCTTACTGAAATTGGTACACCTTGTTTGCTGTAGCATAGACTAGATCCAGGCCTGCTGAATCTAGCTTTGTTTGTATGCTTGTTGTTTGTTTGCTTGTTATTTCCCTGAAACGCTAATTCCACCTAAAACGCGACTTTTCAGCGCTTCTGTGGATCCCTAGTGATATCTGCATTGCTTACTGTACTTATTTCCTTGTTTCACTTGAATGAAAGTTACTGTTTGTCATTTTTGCATTTAAGTTACCTGTAGCACATTGCATTTAAGTTACCTGGCACTTGCTCACTAAAGCAATTATATAGGTCAGTGCTAAAAAATTAAAAGCACTACACCCTCACAAACTCCCCTTGAGTACCTTGTTCCCCATTGGCCCTTTTTTTTCAATTATAAAGGAATTCCCAATACTATTCTAGCATGTCCAAAGGTCAGTTGTCAATCTCCTCTCCAGTCCAGCTGGTGAATCTGGGAATTTTGAGGCAATGTTACAACTACCTCATGTACACAGACAACCCTCTCCTCCTCCCAACAAATTCCAACACATGTGAGAGATGCAACCATATAGCCAAACTGGAGGCTAAGCTCTCTCAACTCAGTACTGGCTTAACCAGTCAGGAGGAAAAGGAAACCACACTCACTACAATTCCAGTCTCACATAGACCTACCACGACAGCAAACCAAACACATAAACACACAAAAACATACTCGGAGGCTCTAAATAAAAATCTGCCTAAGCAGCAGAGATCTCCAAAGCAGACACCCAAGCAACCGCTACCCCAAAACAAAACACGTGCAACACATAGCTCACAAAGCCAGTGTGCTGAACATTCACAGCCCTTAAGGCTAAACAACACACCTGATACACTTGTAATAGGAGACTCTATCATCAGGCACACTGACATCCCGCTCACCAGGCTGAACAAGGAGAAAGTCACTGTGAGCTGCCTATCGGGCACTAGGATCCGCCACATAACACAAGCACTCAGGTCACTCCAAGGCAAGTACAAATTTGACTCAGTCATTGTCCATGTTGGTGTGAATGACCTGAGACATATCTCCCTGGACTACATGAAAAGAGACATAGAGGAGCTCTCTGAGCATGTAGCCCAGACCGGTATGACCCTGACCTTGAGTAGTATCTTACCTTCACCAAGAATGATGCCACAATATGAAGACAAGGTGATCAATTTCAACAATTGGCTTAAGTATTGGTGTCATTCAAAGGGGATCCAATGCCTGTCAGCCTGGGATGACATGCTCGACAAGCCACGATGCTTTGCTAGGGACGGCTTGCACCTATCACTCCTGGGCTTTCGGATATTGGCAAAGGCTCTTGCTACCCCCATAGTGCCTTTTTTAGGCAAGTCTAAAAGACAAACCCACCTCCATAGGTATCACAAGGGATAAGAAAATAAGAGTAATGCTACTCAATGCCATAGATCTAAACCTCAAGATGCATGCACTCGAAACTCTCCTTAGCATGGAGAACATCGATATCTGTGCAGTAACAGAAACCTGTTTCAGGGCTCCCGAGAGCACCCCAGCAGTACCAGGTTATACCTCATACCATGCTTTTCGGCCCCAAAACTTGGACCGAACCATAAAAGGAGGGGGAGTATAAATATTCATCAAAGATACCCACACCTCCAGGTTGGTGGCACAGCACGAAGCATCAGAGAGTATCCATGTGCAACTAACAGTGGGTAAAACTGCCTTCCAGTTTATAGCCTGCTACAGACCACCTCCCAAACCCAGGAACTCCAATTGGCCTTCTTGAGAACACTGGAAAATATGAAGGTCTCTCCAAACACCATTATATTGGGCGACTTCAACTACCCAAACATAGACTGGGAGCATTACTCTAGCTCCAACACCCTAGCCCAAAGGTTCCTAGAATTTATAAACTCAAATGCTATGGAACAACTTCTTACCACACCCACAAGAGGGGAAAACATACTGGACCTGATCATCACCAACATAGGGACTCTATGTTCGAGACCAGAAGTGTATCCCTCACTGGTAAGATCAGACCATAAACTAATCTCACTGGATATTCACATCCTGACCGCACACCCTGACCAGAAAACCACAGTGAAAAACTTCTCTAAAGCAAATTTCACACTCCTCAAAACCGAGGTGGAATCCTTCAAAGCCCCCGGGCCTGTGGAAAATATGGCCCAGACCACAGAAAAGTTTATAAACGCATTCTATGAACACCTTCAGGAATGCATGGATCATGCAATCCCAAATAAAACCAAGACCCAATCCTCCAAAGGCAGATGTCCTGTCTGGTGGACCCCAGCCATAAACAAACTATACAATAGAAGGAGGAAGCTACTACATGATAGAGCAAAATCCCAAAAAGGGAAGGCATCACTCATCAGTATTAGCAAATAACTACGGGCACTCATAAAATCGTCTAAGGCCAGCTTCGAGAGAAATATTGCACAGGACACTAAGGATAATCACAAGGCTTTCTTTAGTTATGTTAGGAACCTGGGTGGGAATTCCCAGATATGCTCAGAATTAGTCCAAAATGACAAAAAATACACCGAACCCACAGACATTGCCAACATCCTAGCTGACAGGTTCAGTGCAAACTCCCCCCCCTCCCCACCAAAAGGGCAAATATCTATCCCAGCAGAGTGCTGCCCCCCTGACATCTCAGATGCTCAGGTAAGAGCCGCCCTCTCCAAAGCAAAAAACACAGCATCAACGGGACCAGACGGTGTCCCGGGCTGCCTACTACATGAACTCCAAGAAGAGCTAAACCCAAACATAAAACTACTGTTCAATCTCAGCCTTACTACAGGATATGTACCCAAAGTGTGGCGTACAGCAATGGTGGCCCCTTTCCACAAAGGTGGTGCCTCAACGGATCCTGAAAACTATTGCCCCATAAGCCTGACTAGCTTGGTCTGCAAAGCTATGGAAAGGATTATCATGGACCTTATAAATAAAGATAATGGGGACCTACAGACCCTGGATCCTACCCAGTTCGGCTTTGTTAAGGGCAGATCCTGCCTCTTAAACCTGGTCGATTTCTTTGAAACAGTCAACAAGGCCATTGACGAGGGGAAGGTGGTCCACACAGCCTACCTGGACCTCACAAAAGCCTTCGATACAATACCCCACTTGGGCATTATAGATAAGCTCACCAGCTTAAATATAAACCCCTATGTCACAAGATGGGTTGCAAACTGGCTCAAGGACAGAACCCACGTGGTTAGAATTGCTGGAGCCATGTCAGACTCCAAACCAGTTACAAATGGCGTCTCACAAGGCTCAGTCCTGGGACCTCTCTTGTTCGGTATATATTTCTCAGAGGTACAGGCCAACAAGGAAGGACTGTGGCTGACCAAGTTCGCAGATGACTGCAAACTGGGCGCCATAATCGACTCTCCAGCCGACACAAGCATCCTCCAAAAGGGCCTCATAGAAACAGACAACTGGTGCCAGAGCCATGGCCTCAAGCTAAACACCAAAAAGTGTATAGTCATCCCCTTTGGCAAAAACAAAGTACCCACAAATTACCACATAAGTGGTAATCCATTAAGTACAGAAGAAGTAATTAGGGACCTGGGGACCCAAGTTGATAGCAATCTCTCATTTGACAACCATGTGGCCCACGTGGTTAGAAAAACATTTTATGTAGCCCACCTAATCATGAAGGGATTCACATCTAGATCAGGGGAGGTCATCGTGCCTCTTTACTCATCCCTCATCAGGCCCATAATTGAGTACAATGCCCCTTTTGGGATGTACCTTACCAGACACCTACAGCAACTGGAAAGACCCCAAAAGTACCTCACCAAGAGGATCAAAGGGCTCAAACAGATGCCATATGCTGCCCGGTTAAAGAAACTCCAGCTCTACTCAGTGGCATACCGCCTGCTCAGAGGCGATCTGTGCCTGATGTATAAAGCCATGTCCAACCCGGAATTAATGGACATGCTGCACCTCAGAAAATCCAAATCCCATCAAGCTACGCTCGAGACTTGAACCTCAGCACTGAAATAAATAGGACATGCTGGAGGGACAGATTCATAACCCAGAGGCTCCCTTCACTCTGAAATAAAATCCCAGTCCAGGTTAGGCAGAGCCCCTCATTGACTCTCTTCAAGAGGAATCTTGATGAGTGGATGGGGGGGATCGTAGGTTTACCCCAGGTATCACTTCTGTGTCACTGTTAGACAGAGGCACAGTATACTAACCTCAAAAAAGGGCATAGCAAAATTAATTTAAAATGGGTGGTGAAAGCCAAACACACTCTGGCTAGGGTTATAAATGCCCTAGGACAGATAGCCTAGTATGAACCTATGAACCTATGAACTTCTGAACCTATGACCAGAATTTAAATGTGGAATGTGCTTTATTGCTCTGGTTTCTGTTAGACTATGCATGTGAAATGACTTGTGTTGTTGTAAGTTTCTGAGCAGGTGTTAGATTGCTAATTAATACAGTTTGTGGCCAGAGAACTCCAAACTAAGTGTAAAAAATGATGTAATTTGGGAGGGCCTTAGATGCATGTTTGTTAGTAATGTTTAAATACTATTTCTCACAAGAGACTGGGGGCATTTTGATCTTGGATATCTAACTCAGTTCTCTGCCTAAGCTCACATGTAAGTTTTTAGCATTGTGATGTCTTGTAGGAATAGTTAAAACTAGTAAAGATTAATTAGATATTTTTCTTTGAAATCAGACCTGTCCTACTTTATTATTTTAAGTTTCTGTGTGATCTCTGAACTCTTAGATATCTCTGTGGTGTAGTAATTTTGTCTTGTGTTTTAATTATTTATTATTAAATATTTTTAAAACCTTCTACCTGTGGCTGGTTTATGTAGAGATAAGGTATGCTTTAGAGTACATTATGTATTTATAGAGTTTACTGTCTAAGTCCTTCCAATAAGCCTAGACTGAATAGTCACATTACCATTGGATAATAATATTGCACAGTAATAATTGGACACGCTTTTAAGTGCATTTTAGTAGCTGATATTATTAGCTGGGTGGTGGCGGGTATCAAATGGTCTGGGTAAAGGGGCACAGCTGCAGAATCTGTGTCAGCCTTTCCCAGGAGTGTCTGTGAAGTTGTATAAATATCTCAAAGTGTGTGTGTGTGTTGTGTCAGCTACTTGGCAGGGACATGGAGCACTGCTTGGTCAGAGAGGGTACTGGAGGTTTTAGCTTGCCCAGCTAGGCTGAGACCTGGACCCTATACCTTTGCCAGTGGGGAGTCTTATTGGGGACCTGGTGAGCAAGGGAGCAAGCAGCCCCAGACTGACTGTGATCTCTGTGTGCACCTAAGGGAAATTGTACTTTACTGTGTGTATTAGTTATCCTTTCCTCTCCTCCAGGAGACTTCCCCGGTGTTAGTGGTGAGGATTGAAACTCCTTGGTTGCTGGGCCAGGGCACGGTCGTTGTAAGTGTTTGGCAGTGGTGAGATCTACTTCACATACTAACTGGCTTGTAGTGGAGTGTGTAGAGCGAATTCCTGTAGCTTATGAACAGTGATCTCTAAAAGTGTTTTGTATTCTAAAACAGCAACACAGTGTATACTCAATAGTTCAGATCACAATTGTTTTATTTCTTTTGTTAGCTTAGTGTTAGTCAGGGTGAGCAGGCAGTATGTCTGCAGAGGAGTATGGAAAGCTGACAAGGAGCCAGCTGGTGGAGATGTGCCAGGCTAGGGGGCTGGGGCATGGAAACCTGACTAATGCAGAACTGATTGCAGCCTTGGTTACAGCTGCATCAGAAAACAGCAGCCTGGAGGACAATCAGACTGACAGTGGAGATACAATATCCTCAGAGAATGGACAGGTCAACCTTTCTGCAGTGGACTTAAAAATTCAGCTGGAGCTAAAGAGACTTGAGTTGGAGGCCAGATGTATGGAACTAGAAGCATCCAAGAAAATGAGGAAAATGAACAGCAGAGGAGGCATGAGAGGGAAATGCTGACTCTTTGCCAGAGTCATTGAGGTAATGGGGAAGGGAGTAACCAGACCCCAGAAGCACAAAAAGTCAGTACATTTCTTCCACAGTTTAAAGAGGGAGATAATTCTGATAGCTTCATTCATACATATGAGTGGGTATGTAAACAGTATGAAGTTGACCAAGGGCTCTGGGTACGGTTCCTGACCCCCTTACTCCATGGTAAAGGTGTATCTTATTTAGCAAAAATGCATGACACTGACTGTTTTGATTATATTGTTGTAAAAATACATTTATTAGAGTGTTTTAAGCTAACACCTGAAATGTATATGAAAAAGTATCTTGAGCATACAGGCAAGGCAAATGAAAATGTATGTGAATATGTTGTTGAACTGAGCACTTATTTTCATAGCTGGGTGAGTGCATGTCAGGTCACCACTTTTTAAGAGCTGGCAGACCTTTTGGTAAGGGAACAAGCCCTTAGCACTTTGCCTGAAGACATGAGGATCTGGTTAGCTGATAGACAGTGTGCTACTTCAAAGGAGATGGGGAAGAAGGGAGACCTATACCTAGCAAACAGGGCAGCCCTGCACAGGAAGGGAACCCCCAGTGCTGCTCATGGGTCTAAAGGAACCCATGATGGGCAGCACAGAATGCCCCAACAGAATCCGCCAGTAGCAGAGGAAGCCACTAGTCCAGGTACACGTCCAGGAGCTAGGGTTAAATGTTTTGAATGCAACCAGTGGGGCCATGTGGCATACAGATGTCCACAGAGGCAAGGTGGGGAACCAAAGGTGAGGGAGCCAGTAAGTGGGAAAGACAAAATGCCAACAGTGGGTTGTCTTGAGACAACAGGGGTATGGAACTACCATCCTGCATATGTCCTGAGAGGGAAGGATTTGGATGAGGCAGTACTGTGTACTTATGCAGTTACATGCAGTAAGGCTAGGAGACAAGCATGTGGGTCTGGTAGCCTGGGGGAGACCCAGACAGACTGCATACTTGTAGCCAGGACTGCTAAGGTGGTTACTTCAGGGAGTGAGCTATGCTGTAGCAGTGAGACTGAATGTGAGCCACAGCTGCTTGTGGGTACTGATGTTCTCTTGGGCAGGGTAACTACAAAGGTAGAGGTGAGTAGTAGTAACCAGGCTGACAGTGAAGCACAGCTGTCAGAGGATGCCAGACATCCTGTGGAAGGGGAGCTGGGAAGGGTTACAAGGAGATACTTGAGACAGGCTCAACTCTCAGACCCTATATTGCAAGGCCTGAGGCAGGTAGCTAGGGAGACACCTGATTCTCAAGAGAAGGGGGAATGTGTATACTGGGACAAAGGGTTACTATACAGAGAGTAGACCCCTGAGGGAGGGCTAGAAGGTGAGAGAGTACAACAGTTGGTATAGCCTAGAGCTTACCGTCTGGCACTTCTAGCCATAGCCCATGATATTCCCTTTGCAGGTCATATGGGCATAAAACGTACAAAGAGGCATATTATGTAAAACTTATATTGGCTTGGAATTTCCAGAGATGTAACAGGGTACTACAGGACCTGTGAGCAGTGCCAAAAGGTAGGCAAGGCAGGAGACAAGGTGAGAGCTCCTTTGATGCCTTTGCCTGTGATTGAGGAGCAATTTCAGAGGGTAGCTATGGATATTGTGGGTTCTCTGAGTACCCCAAGTTCCACAGAGAAAAAATATATCTTAGTGATTGTAGATTATGCTACACGATACCCTGAGGGAGTAGCTTTGTCCTCCATTGAGGCCGAGAAGGTGACAAATGCTTTGCTAGAGATTTTCAGCAGGGTAGGTTTCCCAAAAGAAATACTGTCTGACAGAGGAGACAATTTTATGTCAGACTTGCTGGCTTTTCTGTGGAAGTCCTGTGGGGTGAAGCACATGAAGACCACCCCCTACCATCCCCAGACTAATGGTCTAAAGTTCATTCCCAATTATAGTACCATAGTTGCTCCCCTCACAGACCTGACAAGGAAGAACAGGCCAGATAAGGTAGTGTGGACCCCTGCACGTGAGCAGGCATTTTAGAAGCTTAAGGAAGCTTTGGGAGGACCCCCTGTGTTAGCCAGTCTAGATGGGTGAAGGCTGCCAGCCTAGTCAAATAGAATTTGATATATAATTCTGGCATTTGTAAATAAATGTAAAAATACAGACATGTTTTCTGGAGTGTAAAAGAATACTGTGAAATGTGGAACTGCAAAATATGTGACAACATTGCACTCTACTGGCCCAGTGAAGCATGTTGTGACCCTTTCATGTTAGAATACGGCTCCAGTGCATCTGGATGAAGGTTTCATGCCCATTGTTTTAAGGCTAAAGTTTATGACCAGAATTTAGATATGGAATGTGCTTTATTGCTCTGGTTTC